>NW_027254615.1:220561-247982 GCF_044704955.1 Pristiophorus japonicus
CCCTCTACCTCCCCGCCCTCCTCCTCTACCTCCCCCGCCCCCCCTCTCCCTCTATCTCACCCCGCCCTCCCTCTCCTACCTCCCCTCTCTCCTACCTCCCCTCTCCTACCTTCCTCCTCTCTCCTCCCCCCCTCTCTCCTACCTCCCCCCTCTCTCTCTCTCCCCCTCCCTCTCTCTCTCCTACCTCCCCTCCTCTCCCTCTCCCTACCTCCCCTCTCTCTCCTACCTCCCCTCTCTCTCTCTCCTACCTCCCCCTCTCTCCTCTCTCTCTTCTACCTCCCCTCTCTCTCTCTCTCTACCTCCCCCTCTCTCTCTCTACCTCCCCCTCTCTCTCCTACCTCTCCTCCCTCTCTCTCTTCTACCTCCCCCTCTCTCTCTCCTACCTCCCCTTCTCTCTCCTACCTCCCCCTCCTCTCCTACCTCCCCCTCTCTCTCTTCTACCTCCCCCTCTCTCTCTTCTCTCCTACCTCCCCCTCTCTCCTCCTACCTCCCCCTCTCTCTCTCTTCTACCTCCCCCTCTCTCTCTCTTCTACCTCCCCCTCTCTCTCTCCTACCTCCCCCTCTCTCTCTCCTACCTCCCCCTCCTCTCTCCTACCTCCCCCCTCTCTCTCTCCTACCTCCCCCTCTCTCTCTCCTACCTCCCCCTCTCTCTCTCCTACCTCCCCCTCTCTCTCTCCTACCTCCCCTCTCTCTCTCCTACCTCCCCCTCTCTCTCTCCTACCTCCCCCTCTCTCTCTCCTCCTCTCTCTCCCTACCTCCCCCTCTCTCTCTCCCCTACCTCTCTCTCTCTCTCTCCCCTACCTCCCCTCTCTCTCTCTCCCCTACCTCCCTCTCTCTCTTCTTCCTCACCTCCCCAGCCTGGCTGTTACTGATGTCTGGTGTTGGCACAGCCTGGAGGACCGGATACCTCCCAGGCCGCCTCGCTTCCTGTAAACACAGAACATTGGCCCGGAGCAGGCTCAGCCCAGTGACTGCGGTCTGACAGCAGTAGGATGCCACAGGCACTTCCTGACTGCAGCATCGCAGGGGGGGGGGGGGGGAGAGACACGCAGAGAGAGAGAGACAGAGAGAGAGAGAGAGAGACAGAGAGAGAGGCAGAGAGAGAGAGAGAGAGACAGAGACACAGACAGAGAGAGAGAGAGAGAGACAGAGAGAGAGAGAGAGAGAGGCAGAGAGAGAGAGAGAGAGGCAGAGAGAGAGAGAGAGAGACAGAGAGAGAGAGACAGAGAGGCAGAGAGAGAGAGGCAGAGAGAGAGAGAGGCAGAGAGAGAGAGGCAGAGAGAGAGAGAGGCAGAGAGAGAGAGAGACAGAGACAGAGAGACAGACAGAGAGAGAGGCAGGCAGAGAGAGAGAGAGAGAGAGAGACAGAGAGAGAGAGAGGCAGAGAGAGAGGCAGAGAGAGAGAGAGACAGAGACAGAGACACAGACAGAGAGAGAGAGAGAGACAGACAGAGAGAGAGGCAGAGAGAGAGAGGCAGAGAGAGAGAGACAGAGAGAGAGAGGCAGAGAGAGAGAGAGACAGAGACACAGAGAGAGAGACAGAGAGAGAGAGAGACAGAGAGAGAGGCAGAGAGAGAGAGACAGAGAGAGAGAGAGGCAGAGAGAGAGAGAGAGAGGCAGAGAGAGAGAGACAGAGAGGCAGAGAGAGAGAGGCAGAGAGAGAGAGAGGCAGAGAGAGAGAGGGCAGAGAGAGAGAGAGACAGAGACAGAGAGACAGACAGAGAGAGAGAGAGAGAGAGAGGCAGAGAGAGAGAGAGAGAGAGACAGGGGCAGAGACAGAGAGAGAGAGACAGAGAGAGAGGGAGAGAGACAGAGGCGCAGTAACTCCGCCAGCGCAGTGCTCCCTCAGTACTGCCCCTCCAACAGTGCAGCACTCCCTCAGTACTGCCCCTCCGACAGTGCGGCACTCCCTCAGTACTGCCCCTCCGACAGTGCGGCACTCCCTCAGTACTGCCCCTCCAACAGTGCAGCACTCCCTCAGTACTGCCCCTCCAACAGTGCAGCACTCCCTCAGTACTGCCCCTCCGACAGTGCGGCGCTCCCTCAGTACTGCCCCTCTGACAGTGCGGGGCTCCCTCAGTACTGCCCCTCCGACAGCGCAGTAACACTCACTCCCTCAGTACTGCCCCTCCGACAGTGGAGCACTCCCTCAGTACTGCCCCTCCGACAGTGCAGCACTCCCTCAGTACTGCCCCTCCGACAGTGCAGCACTCCCTCAGTACTGCCCCTCCGACAGTGCGGCGCTCCCTCAGTACTGCCCCTCTGACAGTGCGGGGCTCCCTCAGTACTGCCCCTCCGACAGCGCAGTAACACTCACTCCCTCAGTACTGCCCCTCCGACAGTGCGGCACTCCCTCAGTACTGCCCCTCCGACAGTGCGGCACTCCCTCAGTACTGCCCCTCCGACAGTGCGGCACTCCCTCAGTACTGCCCCTCCGACAGTGCGGCACTCCCTCAGTACTGCCCCTCTGACAGTGCGGGGCTCCCTCAGTATTGCCCCTCCGACAGCGCAGTAACACTCACTCCCTCAGTACTGCCCCTCCGACAGTGCGGCGCTCCCTCAGTACTGCCCCTCCGACAGTGCGGCGCTCCCTCAGTACTGCCCCTCCGACAGTGCGGCGCTCCCTCAGTACTGCCCCTCTGACAGTGCGGGGCTCCCTCAGTACTGCCCCTCTGACAGTGCGGGGCTCCCTCAGTACTGCCCCTCCGACAGTGCGGCGCTCCCTCAGTACTGCCCCTCTGACAGTGCGGGGCTCCCTCAGTACTGCCCCTCCGACAGCGCAGTAACACTCACTCCCTCAGTACTGCCCCTCCGACAGTGCGGCGCTCCCTCAGTACTGCCCCTCCGACAGCGCAGTAACACTCACTCCCGTGGGCTAACACTCTGACATACACTGGGCACCACGTTGGGGAACCGGTTGTTGCAATTAAGTAAACTGTGCGTCAATTTAAATGCTTTATTTGCAAACAAAATGATAAAACTTGAGGCGACGACATCGCTCGTGTGCTGAGGAATCCATTAAGAGAAGATTTCTTTGCCCGGCTGAGGGGCCTTCGATGGTCAGATACTCGGGCGGACCGGTCTCGATCTGCTCCCGCCCCGATTACTGGGCTCCTCGAGGGAATGGAGCTGCGGCAGAGAGCGTGGGAACAGTGCAGGGCGGGGCGATGTCACGGCAGTCTGGCGGGGGACGGGGTCAGGGGTCAGGGGCGAGGCAGGGCACGATTCCTGGGCCCCATCCTCCGTCTCTCGGCCTCCAGGGCGGGCTGTGTCAGCCCCTGCTGGACCATCTGGTTCCACTTGTGGATCCAGCGCTGGACGTTCAAGCCGTGCTTCTCGAGCCACGGGACCACGAACTGTGCAGGCTGCTCCCACCTGCGGAATCACCACACGGACACACACACTCTCACAACGCGGCCAGGTAGCAACCCTCCCACTGACCCCACGTCCCAACTCACCCAACCAAGCAAACCCCCCTCCCCCACGTCCCGCAAGGTCACCAACACCCCTCGCACAGGAGGGACTTGCTATTGAGGGAGTGCAGCGAAGGTTCACCAGACTGATTCCCGGGATGGCAGGACTGACCTATGAAGAAAGACTGGATCGACTGGGCCTGTATTCACTGGAGTTTAGAAGAATGAGAGGGGCTCTCATAGAAACATATAAAATTCTGACGGGACTGGACAGGTTAGATGCAGGAAGAATGTTCCCAATGTTGGGGAAGTCCAGAACCAGGGGACACAGTCTAAGGATAAGGGGTAAGCCATTTAGGACCGAGATGAGGAGAAACTTCTTCACTCAGAGAATTGTGAACCTGTGGAATTCTCTACCACAGAAAGTTGTTGGGGACCAGTTCGTTAGATATATTCAAAAGGGAGTTAGATGTGGCCCTTACGGCTAAAGGGATCAAGGGGTTTGGAGAGAAAGCAGGAATGGGGTACTGAGGTGAATGATCAGCCATGATCATATTGAATGGTGGTGCAGGCTCGAAGGGCCGAATGGTCTACTCCTGCACCTATTTTCTATGTTTCAGGGAGAGACTGGAGAAGCCGGGGTTGTTCTCCAGGGAGCAGAGAGGGTTAAGGGGAAGATTTGATCGAGGGGTTCAAAATCACGAGGGGTTGTGACGGAGTAGATCGGGAGAACCTGTTCTCGGGGGCAGGAGGGCGGGTAACCAGAGGGACACAGATTGACGATAATCGGCGAGGGAACCAGAGGGGGAGATGGGGAGAATGTTTTTACGCAGCGAGTTGTTGTGATCGGGAACGCGCTGCCTGAAAGCTCGGTCGGAGCAGGTTCAATAGTGACTTTCAAACCGGGAATTGGGTAAATACTGGAAGGGGAAATGTGCCGGGGCTGTGGGGAAAGGGCAGGGGGGAGTGGGACTGATTGGGTCGCTCTGTCACAGAGCCGGCACAGCACGGGCTCGAGGGGCCCAGTGGGATCCTCCTGTGCTGTAACAGTCTCTGGTTCTCGTTAACTGGGGTTTATTCCGAGGGGGATAAAATTTAAAAGCAGAGACGTTATGTTAAACTTGGATTGGACCTCAGTTAGACCACACTTGGAGCACTGTGCACAGTTCTGGTCTCCATATACCTGGGTTAGACCACACTTGGAGCACCGTGTACAGTTCTGGTCTCCATATACCTGGGTTAGACCACACTGGGAGCACCGTGCACAGTTCTGGTCTCCATATACCTGGGTTAGACCACACTGGGAGCACCGTGCACAGTTCTGGTCTCCATATACCTGGGTTAGACCACACTGGGAGCACCGTGCACAGTTCTGGTCTCCATATACCTGGGTTAGACCACACTGGGAGCACTGTGCACAGTTCTGGTCTCCATATACCTGGGTTAGACCACACTGGGAGCACCGTGCACAGTTCTGGTCTCCATATACCTGGGTTAGACCACACTGGGAGCACTGTGCACAGTTCTGGTCTCCATATACCTTGGTTAGACCACACTGGGAGCACTGTGCACAGTTGTGGTCTCCGTATACCTTGGTTAGACCACACTGGGAGCACTGTGCACAGTTCTGGTCTCCATATACCTGGGTTAGACCACACTTGGAGCACCGTGCACAGTTCTGGTCTCCATATACCTGGGTTAGACCACACTTGGAGCACCGTGCACAGTTCTGGTCTCCATATACCTTGGTTAGACCACACTGGGAGCACTGTGCACAGTTGTGGTCTCCGTATACCTTGGTTAGACCACACTTGGAGCACTGTGCACAGTTCTGGTCTCCATATACCTGGGTTAGACCACACTGGGAGCACCGTGCACAGTTCTGGTCTCCATATACCTGGGTTAGACCACACTGGGAGCACTGTGCACAGTTCTGGTCTCCATATACCTGGGTTAGACCACACTGGGAGCACCGTGCACAGTTCTGGTCTCCATATTATAAATGATATAGAGGCACTGGAGAGGGTGCGGAGAAGATTTACGAGGGTGATCCCAGGACTGAGAGGTTATAACTATCAGGAAAGGCTGGGGCTCATTTCTCTAGAGAAGAGAGGGCTGAGGGGTGAGCTGATGGAGGTGTGTAGATTATGAAAGGGTTCGATAGGGTAGACGTAGAGAAGATGTTCCCACTTGTGGGGGAGACCAGAACTCGGGGCCATCAATATACGACAGTCACTAATAAATCCAATGGGGAATTCAGGAGAAACTTCTTTACCCAGAGAGGGGTGAGAATGTGGGACTCGCTCCCACAGGGAGGGGTCGAGGCGAGGAGCAGAGATACATTTAAGGGGACGCTGGATAAACACATGGGGGAGACAGGGATAGAGGGATGGGGGGAGACGGAGAGGGGGCTGGTGTGGGTCATTAACCCCAGCGCCCAATGGGGCTGTAATTCTATGTAACGCCCAAACACACTGTTTGGGAATACACATCACTCACCAGTCCTGGACTTCACCCCGCAGAACGTCAGTGAGGCCAATTGCTTCATTGCATTGATCCAACAGTTGCTCAATGGCTGGGATCGTGGACGGAGTAAATCAGGAGAAAATGTTCCCCGGGAGCAGGAGGGCGGGTAACCAGAGGGACACAGATTGACGATAATCGGCGAGGGAACCAGAGGGGGAGATGGGGAGAATGTTTTTACGCAGCGAGTTGTTGTGATCGGGAACGTGCTGCCTGAAAGCTCGGTCGGAGCAGGTTCAATCGTGACTTTCAAACCGGGAATTGGGTAAATACTGGAAAGGGAAATGTGCCGGGGCTGTGGGGAAAGGGCAGGGGGGAGTGGGACTGATTGGGTCGCTCTGTCACAGAGCCGGCACAGCACGGGCTCGATGGGCCCAATGGGATCCTCCTGTGCTGTAACAGTCTCTGGTTCTCGTTAACTGGGGTTTATTCCGAGGGGGATAAAATTTAAAAGCAGAGACGTTATGTTAAACTTGGATTGGACCTCAGTTAGACCACACTTGGAGCACTGTGCACAGTTCTGGTCTCCATATACCTGGGTTAGACCACACTGGGAGCACCGTGCACAGTTCTGGTCTCCATATACCTGGGTTAGACCACACTTGGAGCACCGTGCACAGTTCTGGTCTCCATATACCTGGGTTAGACCACACTGGGAGCACCGTGCACAGTTCTGGTCTCCATATACCTGGGTTAGACCACACTGGGAGCACTGTGCACAGTTCTGGTCTCCATATTCCTGGGTTAGACCACACTGGGAGCACTGTGCACAGTTCTGGTCTCCATATAACTAGAGAAGAGAAGGCTGAGGGGTGAGCTGATGGAGGTGTGTAGATTATGAAAGGGTTCGAGAGGGTAGACGTAGAGATGATCCCACTTGTGGGGGAGACCAGAACTAGGGGCCATCAATATACGACAGTCACTAATAAATCCAATGGGGAATTCAGGAGAAACTTCTTTACCCAGAGAGGGCTGAGAATGTGGGACTCGCTCCCACAGGGAGGGGTCGAGGCGAGAAGCAGAGATACATTTAAGGGGACGCTGGATAAACACATGGGGGAGACAGGGATAGAGGGATGGGGGGAGACGGAGAGGGGGCTGGTGTGGGTCATTAACCCCGGCACAGAGCGTGCGGCCCAATGGGGCTGTAATTCTATGTAACGCCCAAACACACTGTTTGGGAATACACATCACTCACCAGTCCTGGACTTCACCCCGCAGAACGTCAGTGAGGCCAATTGCTTCATTGCATTGATCCAAGAGTTGCTCAATGGCTGGGATCGTGACGTTTCTGCACTCAGCATTCTGTTCCTGCACACGTTGGCTCAGGGCTGGGGAGGGGGACAGAGAGAGAGAGACATCTTAGTCAAGAGGGAGGTTCAGTGTCAGCGTAGCTCAGTGGATCGCACTGTCGGAGGGGCAGTACTGAGGGAGCGCCGCACTGTCGGAGGGGCAGTACTGAGGGAGCGCCGCACTGTCGGAGGGGCAGTACTGAGGGAGCGCCGCACTGTCGGAGGGGCAGTACTGAGGGAGCGCCGCACTGTCGGAGGGGCAGTACTGAGGGAGCGCCGCACTGTCGGAGGGGCAGTACTGAGGGAGCGCCGTACTGTCAGAGGGGCAGTACTGAGGGAGCGCCGCACTGTCGAAGGGGCAGTACTGAGGGAGCGCCGCACTGTCGGAGGGGCAGTACTGAGGGAGCGCCGCACTGTCGGAGGGGCAGTACTGAGGGAGCGCCGCACTGTCAGAGGGGCAGTACTGAGGGAGCGCCGCACTGTCGGAGGGGCAGTACTGAGGGAGTGCCGCACTGTCAGAGGTGCCATCTTTCGGATGAGACGTTAAACCGAGGCAGTGTCTGCCCTCTCGGGTGGATGTAAAAGATCCCGGGGCCACTATTTGGAAGAAGAGCAGGGGGAGTTCTCCCCGGTGTCCTGGGGCCAATATTTATCCCTCAACCAACATCACTGAAACAGACGATCCGGGTCATTATCACAGGGCTGTGTGTGGGATCTTGCTGCGCGCAGGTTGGCGTTTCCCACAATACAACAGTGAGCACACTACAAACAGTGTTTCATTGGGTGTGAGGTGCTTTGGGACGTGCGAAGGTGGTGAACAGTGCGATGGGAACGGGGAGTCTGGTTCGCCATGGCGGTGTCCGGTTAGAGTTTGTGGTCTCCGGCCGATGGCCCGAGCCCCTCGCTGTGTCCCCGTTGCGGGCGGGATGGTGCGTGTGCCCCTTACCCTGTGCGTCGGTGACCAGCGTGACATCGTGCTGGCTCTGCAGGTACTCCCTCTGGTGGCACAGCCTCACTCGCAGGGCAAGGACCTCCATCTTCAGCTCCATCGCCCGGCCAATCAGCCGCTCCGGGGCCTGGACAGGGGCGACAGCAGAGTTAGCAACAGGAGCAGGAGTGGGCCATTCGGCCCCTCGAGCCTGCTCCGCCATTTAATACCACCATGGCTGATCCCATCATGGACTCAGCTCCACTTCCCCGCCCGCTCCCCATAACCCTTCACTCCCTTATCGCTCAAAAATCTGTCTATCTCCACCTTAAATATATTCAATGTCCCAGCCTCCACAGCTCTCTGAGGCAGAGAATTCCACAGATTTACAACCCTCTGAGAGAAGAAATTCCTCCTCATCTCAATCCTAAATGGCCGACCCCTTATCCTGAGACTGTGACCCCTGGTTCTAGACTCCCCAGCCCGGGGGGAAACATCCTCCCTGCATCTACCCTGTCCAGCCCTGTAAGAACTGTGTATATGTCAATGAGATCACCTCTCCTTCTTCTAAACTCAGCCCAGTCTGCTCAATCTCTCCTCAGTAGCTGTGTCCGCTGTGGCTCAGTGGGCAGCTCTCTCTCGCGTCTCTGAGTCACAAGGTCGTGGGTTCGAGTCCCATTCCAGGGACTTGAGCACAACAACAATCTAGGCTGACACTCCCAGTGCAGTACTGAGGGAGTACTGCACTGTCGGAGGGGCAGTACTGAGGGAGCGCCGCACTGTCGGAGGGGCAGTACTGAGGGAGCGCCGCACTGTCGGAGGGGCAGTACTGAGGGAGCGCCGCACTGTCGGAGGGGCAGTACTGAGAGAGTGCCGCACTGTCGGAGGGGCAGTACTGAGAGAGTGCCGCACTGTCGGAGGGGCAGTACTGAGGGAGCGCCGCACTGTCGGAGGGGCAGTACTGAGAGAGTGCCGCACTGTCGGAGGGGCAGTACTGAGAGAGTGCCGCACTGTCGGAGGGGCAGTACTGAGGGAGTGCTGCACTGTCGGAGGGTCAGTACTGAGGGAGTGCCGCACTGTCGGAGGGGCAGTACTGAGGGAGCGCCGCACTGTCGGAGGGGCGGTACTGAGGGAGTGCCGCACTGTCGGAGGGGCAGTACTGAGGGAGTGCTGCACTGTCGGAGGGTCAGTACTGAGGGAGTGCCGCACTGTCGGAGGGGCAGTACTGAGAGAGTGCCGCACTGTCGGAGGGGCAGTACTGAGGAAGGCAGTGGGAAGTTATGGCAAGTTATCCTTCCGCAGATAAGGAGACTAAAACTGCATGCAGTACTCCAGGTGTGGTCTCACCAGGGCCCTGTACAGTTGTAGCAGGACTTCCCTACTCTTGTACTCCATCCCCCTTGTAATAAAGGCCAACATACCATTAGATTTCTAATCACTTGCTGTACCTGCCTGTTAACGTTCAGTGATTGGTGAACAGGGACACCCAGGTCCCTCTGAACACTGACAGTTCCCAATCTCTCACCGTTTAAAAATACTCTGCTTTTCTATTTATCCGACCTCACATTGAACTCCATCTGCCACGTCTTTGCCCATCACTTAACCTGTCGATATATCTTTGTATCCTCAGCAAACTTGGCTCGGTGTCAAACTTGGTCTGAGAATTGTTCGAGAAGCTCCTTCGGAAGTTTTATAATGTTACAGGCGCGAGATAAACCAGAGAAGTTTACAGCGCAGGAGGAGACCATTCGGCCCATCGTGTCCGTGTTGCCCCGGCCGACCAAGAGCTACCCAGCCTAATCCCACTTTCCAGCTCTCGGTCCGTAGCCCTGCAGGTTACAGCACTTCAAGTGTACATCCAAATGTGGTGAGGGTTTCTGCCTCTACCCCCCTTTCAGGCAGTGAGTTCCCCCCCAGACCCCCACCACCCTCTGGGTGAAGACATTTCCCCTCAAACCCCCTCTAAACCTCCCCCCAATTACTTTCAATCTGTGCCCCCTGGTTGTTGGCCCCTCTGCCCAGGAAAACAGGTCCGTCCTATCCACTCTATCCAGGCCCCTCATCATTTTATACACCTCAATCAGGTCTCCCCTCAGCCTCCTCTGTTCCAAAGTAAACAACCCCAGCCTATCCAATCTTTCCTCATCGCTAAAATTCTCCAGTCCAGGCAACATCCTGGTAAATCTCCTCTGTACCCTCTCCAGTGCAACATCCTGGTAAATCTCCTCTGTACCCTCTCCAGTGCAACATCCTGGTAAATCTCCCTGTACCCTCTCCAGTGCAACATCCTGGTAAATCTCCTCTGTACCCTCTCCAGTGCAACATCCTGGTAAATCTCCTCGGTACCCTCTCCAGTGCAACATCCTGGTAAATCTCCTCTGTACCCTCTCCAGTGCAACATCCTGGTAAATCTCCTCTGTACCCTCTCTAGTGCAACATCCTGGTAAATCTCCTTTGTAACCTCTCTAGTGCAACAACCTGGTAAATCTCCTCTGTACCCTCTCGAGTGCAACATCCTGGTAAATCTCCTCTGTACCCTCTCCAGTGCAACATCCTGGTAAATCTCCTCTGTACCCTCTCCAGTGCAACATCCTGGTAAATCCCCTCTGTACCCTCTCTAGTGCAACATCCTGGTAAATCTCCTTTGTAACCTCTCTAGTGCAACATCCTGGTAAATCCCCTCTGTACCCTCTCCAGTGCAACATCCTGGTAAATCTCCTCTGTACCCTCTCTAGTGCAACATCCTGGTAAATCTCCTCTGTACCCTCTCCAGTGCAACATCCTGGTAAATCCCCTCTGTACCCTCTCCAGTGCAACATCCTGGTAAATCTCCTCTGTACCCTCTCCAGTGCAACATCCTGGTAAATCTCCTCTGTACCCTCTCTAGTGCAACATCCTGGTAAATCTCCTCTGTACCCTCTCCAGTGCAACATCCTGGTAAATCTCCTCTGTACCCTCTCCAGTGCAATCACATCCTTCCTGTCATGTGGTGACCAGAACTGCACGCAGTACTCCAGCTGTGGCCTAACCAGTGTTTTATACAGTTCAAGCATAACCCTCCCTGCTCTTGTATTCCATGCCTCGCCTAATAAAGGCAAGTATTCCGTATGCCTTCTTAACCACCTTATCCACCTGGCCTGCTACCTTCAGAGATCTGTGGACCTGCACTCCAAGATCCCTTTGTTCCTCTACACCTCTCAGTATCCGACCATTTAATGTGTATTCCCTTGCCTTGTTAGCCCTCCCCAAATGCATTACCTCACACTTCTCCAGATTGAACTCCATTTGCCCCTGCTCTGCCCACCTGACCAGTCCATCGATATCTTCCTGCAGTCCCCAGCTTCCTTCATTGTCGACCACACGACCGATCTTAGTGTAAGCTGCAAACGTCTTAATTATACCCCCAATGTTCAAGTCTAAGTCACTGATATCGACCACAAAAAGCAAGGGGTTGAGGATTACCTTGTACAGCGGGAAAGACAGAGTGTTCTTGAGGTGGCGGGAGAACTGGGGGTTGTTAATCGAGGCGTCCATTCTGTGTATCGACAGCTTGTGTACTGGCACCCTCTGCACCCTGGAGAGAATCAAACGTCAGAAATAGGTCATTTGGCCCCTCGAGCCTGCTCCGCCATTCAGACATTGGAGGCAGTTCAGAGAAGCTTCACGAGGTTGATTCCTGAGATGAAGGGGTTGTCGATCAGGAAAGATTGGATAGGCTGGGGTTGTTTACTTTGGAACAGAGGAGGCTGAGGGGAGACCTGATTGAGGTGTATAAAATGATGAGGGGCCTGGATCGAGTGGATAGGATGGACCTGTTTCCCTGGGCAGAGGGGTCAACAACCAGGGGGCACAGATTGAAAGTAATTGGGGGGAGGTTTAGAGGGGGTTTGAGGGGAAATGTCTTCACCCAGAGGGTGGTGGGGGTCTGGGGGGGAACTCACTGCCTGAAAGGGGGGTAGAGGCAGAAACCCTCACCACATTTGGATGTACACTTGAAGTGCTGTAACCTGCAGGGCTACGGACCGAGAGCTGGAAAGTGGGATTAGGCTGGGTAGCTCTTGGTCGGCCGGGGCAACACGGACACGATGGGCCGAATGGTCTCCTCCCGTGCTGTAAACTTCTCTGATTCTATGAAGGTTGAGCAGGTTGGGCCTGTACTCTTCGGAGTTTAGAATGAGAGGTGATCGTATTGAAACGTATCCGATTCTGAGGGGTCTGGACAGGGTGGATGCAGAGAGGATGTTTCCCCTCGTGGGGGAATCTAGAACTCGGGGCATAGTCTCAGAATAAGGGGTCGGAGATGAGGAGGAATTTAGAAACATAGAAAATAGGTGCAGGAGTAGGCCATTCGGTCCTTCGAGCCTGCACCACCATTCAATGTGATCATGGCTGAACTCTGAGGGTGGTAAATCTGTGGAATTCTCTGCCTCAGAGAGCTGTGGAGGCCGGGACATTGAATATATTTAAGGTGGAGATAGATAGATTTTTGAGCGATAAGGGAGTGAAGGGTTATGGGGAGCGGGCGGGGAAGTGGAGCTGAGTCCATGATGGGATCAGCCATGATGGTATTAAATGGCGGAGCAGGCTCGAGGGGCCGAATGGCCGACTCCTGCTCCTATTTCTGATGTCGTACAGACACAGAGCACAGCGACACTCACTCATGCATTACCCTCCGATCCAGACAGGGCAGGGAGATGGCAGCGAAGAGATTCACCTCTCTGGCGAGGGAGTCGTGATGGTCGCCAGTCAGGGAGCGGATAGTCTGCTCGTGGGTCTCGAGTTTTGTCGCAACAAACAAAGCAATCTGCAACAACAGGAATAACTGGTATTTATATAGCGCCTATAACATAGTAAAACATCCCAAGGTGTTCACAGGAGCGATTATCCGACACACTGACACTGAGCCACATCAGGAGATGTTAGGGACAGGCGGCCAAAAGCTGGGTCACAGAGGGAGGTTTTAAGGAGCGTCTTAGAGGCGGAGAGGTTTAGGGAGGGAGTTCCAGAGCTTGGGGCCCAGGCAACAGAAGGCACGGCCACCGATGGTGGAGCGATTATAATCAGGGATGGTCAGGAGGGCAGAATTAGAGGAGCGCAGAGATCTGGGAGGGGCTGGAGGTGGTTACAGAGATAGGGAGGGGTGTAGGGGCTGGAGGGGGTTATAGAGATAGGGAGGGGTGTAGGAGCTGGAGGAGGTTACAGAGATAGGGAGGGGTGTAGGGGGTTACTGAGATAGGGAGGGGCGAGGACGTTAGAGATGTGGAGGGGAGAATTAGAACATTTTAATCTGAGAGACTGCGGAAGGAGGTGGCCATACAATAGCTTGGGACTGAGGGTGTAACCAGTTCCAATTCTCCGAATAGCTCCTTGTCACTGGTTCAATGCCGTGCTGTACCTGCCCTGGGAGTGTTTGATGGGACAGTGTAGAGGAAGCTTTACTCTGTATCTAACCCCCTGTACCTGCCCTGGGAGTGTTTGATGGGACAGTGTAGAGGGAGCTTTACTCTGTATCTAACCCCGTGCTGTACCTGCCCTGGGAGTGTTTGATGGGACAGTGTAGAGGGAGCTTTACTCTGTATCTAACCCCCTGTACCTGCCCTGGGAGTGTTTGATGGGACAGTGTAGAGGGAGCTTTACTCTGTATCTAACCCCCTGTACCTGCCCTGGGAGTGTTTGATGGGACAGTGTCGAGGGAGCTTTACTCTGTATCTAACCCCCTGTACCTGCCCTGGGAGTGTTTGATGGGACAGTGCAGACCGACCTCATTCTGTGTCTTCATCAAGTGACTCTTGGCTGATGAATTCCCTTTCACCAGAGCTCGGATAAGATCTTGTTTACCTTCCTGTAGAGAGGCAGAACGTTAACATAGAAACATAGAAACATAGAAAATAGGTGCAGGAGCAGGCCATTCAGCCCTTCTAGCCTGCACCGCCATTCAATGAGTTCATGGCTGAACATGAAACTTCAGTACCCCCTTCCTGCTTTCTCGCCATAACCCTTGATCCCCCGAGTAGTAAGGACTTCATCTAACTCCCTTTTGACTCCCAGTACGAGTTAAACCCACTGAGCCATGACTGTGCTGACACCGAGCAGCTCCTGGGTACACTGCAGACGACAACTCTGTGACATTCCAATTGTTCTGCTTACACTGTCGGAGGGGCAGTACTGATGGAGCCCCGCACTGTCGGAGGGGCAGTACTGAGGGAGTGCCGCACTGTCGGAGGGGCAGTACTGAGGGAGTGCCACACTGTCGGAGGGGCAGTACTGAGGGAGTGCTGCACTGTGGGAGGGGCAGTACTGAGGGAGTGCCGTACTGTCGGAGGGGCAGTACTGATGGAGCCCCGCACTGTCAGAGGGGCAGTACTGAGGGAGCGCCGCACTGTCGGAGGGGCAGTACTGAGGGAGCGCCGCACTGTCGGAGGGGCAGTACTGAGGGAGCGCCGCACTGTCGGAGGGGCAGTACTGAGGGAGTGCCGCACTGTCGGAGGGGCAGTACTGAGGGAGTGCTGCACTGTCGGAGGGGCAGTACTGAGGGAGCGCCGCACTGTCGGAGGGGCAGTACTGAGGGAGTGCCACACTGTCGGAGGGGCAGTACTGAGGGAGTGCTGCACTGTAAGAGGGGCAGTACTGAGGGAGCGCCGCACTGTCGGAGGGGCAGTACTGAGGGAGCGCCGCACTGTCGGAGGGGCAGTACTGAGGGAGCGCCGCACTGTCGGAGGGGCAGTACTGAGGGAGTGCCGCACTGTCGGAGGGGCAGTACTGAGGGAGTGCCGCACTGTCGGAGGGGCAGTACTGAGGGAGCGCCGCACTGTCGGAGGGGCAGTACTGAGGGAGCGCCGTACTGTCAGAGGGAGCCTGGTGTCAGAGGTCAGGGGGCCATCAGGCGCAAGGAGGCGATTAAGACTTGGCAGCGCAGGAAACGCGACAGATGGCGGGGGAATCACCGCGGACCCCGGCGACCCCGAGGAGAGGACCTACCACCAGGGTCTGGAAGTCCAGGATGCGTGCGTGCTTCTGTTGCAGTGTCTGGATCTCCCGGTTCCGGGCCTGGATGGCCACGGCCAGGAGGTGGCCCTGCTCCGTCAGCTCCTGCAGACAAGTCCCTCTGTCCGCCACGCTGGCCTCCAGCTCCAGAGCCTCCCTGCGGCAAACAACAAGCGCGGCGCGACGGTCAGATGCGGTGGTCAGACGGCTCAAGCTCAGCCCTCTGGCCAAGGCCGGGCCCGAGGTGACCATGGCTCTTTCAGCAACAGCACACCGTCCATTAATGGCCCGACAATTCGACACGCGCTGTTACAGAATAGATCCACAGAACGGGCACAGCCCAGGAGGCCGACATTCCGCCCCTCGAGCCCGTGACGGCTCTCTGCAAGGGCACCTCAGCCAGTCCCACTCCCCCAGCCCTCTCCCCGGAGCCCGGCACATCTCCCTCCTTCAGGGACGTATCCGACTCCCCTTCTGAAAGCCGCGATTGAGTCTGCCTCCCCCACCCTCTCAGGCAGCGCAGTCCCGATCCTAAACACTCGCTGCGTAAAAACACGTTTCTCCTCCGGCCAATCGCCTTAAATCTGTGTCCTCTGGTTCTCCACCCTTCCACCAATGGGGAACAGTTTCTCTCTCGATCCACTCTGTCCAGATCCCTCGTGATAGTGAGCAGCTCGATCAAATCTCCTCTCAACCCTCTCTGCTCCTCGGCAAACAACCCCCAGCTTCTCCAGTCTCCCTGTCACTGAAGTTCCCCCATCCCCCCGGGACCGTCCTGGTCAATCTCCCTCCCCTCCCTCACTGAGGCCTCACACCCTCCCTAAAGTGCGGGGCCCAGAATTGGACACAATCCTCCAGCTGGAGCCGGACCGGTGTGTTCTACAGGTCCCTCATAATTCCCACACTTTGGTACTCTACGCCTCTGTTTATGAAGCCCAGGATCCCGTAAGCTTGTTTAACCACTTTCTCAACCTGCCCTGCCACCGTCAGTGATTTGTGTCCATATCCCCCGGGTCTCTCTGTTCATGCACCCCCTGTAGGATTGTACCCTTTAGTTTATATTGTCTCTTGCTCTTACCACCAAAATGTATCACCTTGCACTTTTCTGTGTTAAACTGCCTGTGCCCCCTGCCTGCCCATTCCCCCAGCCTGTCTGTGTCTTCCTGAAGTGTACATTTGGTCAACACAGCACCATTTACTGCAGGGTTTTGGACGCTGGGACCCAGATCCTCCAACAAGATTGGGGGCTCACCGTCTCGTCTAACTCCTTGTTCACCCCGAGATCACCTTCCAACCCCGTCTCTCCTCCGTCACCAGGCCCGCTGGCTTCCAGCTCCCTAACATCGTCCATCTCCGCCCCCTGCCCCAGCTCATCCGCTGCTGAAACCCTCGTCTATGCCTTCATTACCTCCAGACTCGACTATTCCGGCCACTCACCTACCGAAACCATCAGCTCTTCCTAAACCCCGCTGACCCCGTGTCCTAACTCGCCTCGAGTCCCACTCACCCATCACCCCCTGTGCTCACTGCCCCCGTGTCCTAACTCACACCGAGTCCCACTCACCCATCACCCCCTGTGCCCCGTGTCCTAACTCACACCTAGTCCCACTCACCCATCACCCCCTGTCCTAACTCACACCCAGTCCCACTCACCCATCACCCCCTGTCCTAACTCACACCCAGTCCCACTCACCCGTCACCCCCTGTGCTCACTGCCCCCGTGTCCTAACTCACACCGAGTCCCACTCACCCATCACCCCCTGTGCTCACTCCCCAGTGTCCTAACTCACACCCAGTCCCACTCGCCCATCACCCCCTGTGCTCACTGACCCCGTGTCCTAACTCACACCGAGTCCCACTCGCCCATCACCCCCTGTGCTCACTAACCCCGTGTCCTAACTCACATCCAGTCCCACTCACCCATCACCCCCTGTGCTCACTGTCCCCGTGTCCTAACTCGCACCGAGTCCCGCTCACCCATCACCCACTGTGCTCACTGTCACCGTGTCCTAACTCACACCCAGTCCCACTCACCCATCACCCCCTGTGCTCACTGCCCCCGTGTCCTAACTCACACCGAGTCCCGCTCACCCATCACCCCCTGTGCTCACTGTCCCCGTGTCCTAACTCGCACCGAGTCCCGCTCACCCATCACCCCCTGTGCTCACTGCCCCGTGTCCTAACTCACACCCAGTCCCACTCACCCATCACCCCCTGTGCTCACTGCCCCGTGTCCTAACTCACACCCAGTCCCACTCACCCATCACCCCCTGTGCTCACTGCCCCGTGTCCTAACTCGCACCCAGTCCCACTCGCCCATCACCCCCTGTGCTCACTGCCCCGTGTCCTAACTCGCACCCAGTCCCGCTCACCCATCATCCCCTGTGCTCGCTGACCTACATTGGCTCCCGGTCCGGCAACGTCTCAATTTCAAAATTCTCATCCGTGTTTACAAATCCCTCCATGGCCCTCGCCCCCCTCCCTATCTCTGTAACTTCCTGCAGCCCCTACACCCCTCCCTATCTCTGTAACCTCCTCCAGCCCCTACACCACTCCCTATCTCTGTAACCTCCTCCAGGCCCTACACCCCTCCCTATCTCTGTAACCTCCTCCAGCCCCTACAACCCTCCCTATCTCTGTAACCTCCTCCAGCCCCTACAACCCCCTCGAGATCTCTGCACTCCTCTAATTCTGACCTCCTGACCATCCCTGATTATAATCACTCCACCATCGGTGGCCGTGCCTTCAGCTGCCTGGGCCCCAAGCTCTGGAACTCCCTCCCTAAACCTCTCTCTCTCCTCCTTCAAGACACTCCTTAAAACCGACCCCTTTGACCCAGCTTTGGGTTGCCTGTCCCTAATATCTGCCCCTGTGGCTCGGGGTCAGGTTTGGGCTGATTTCCGCTCCTGTGACGTCTCACTACGATACACAGGCACGGCGAGGGGGGCCTGACCTGGTGATGGACAGCTGCTGTGGGCTGTTCCCGTACTGCTCCTCCAGCAGCAGACTGAACTCCCGGGTCAGTAGCTCCAGTGTGGCGCTGGTCTCTCTCTCCCGCCGCACTGCCCCGATCTTCTCCACTGCCCGCACTTCGCATTCCATCCAGCCCTCCTGCGGGAGGAAGACCCAGTCAAATAACTCCCTCAATTAACACAAAATATCTGCAAAAGGACACAGACAGGCTCAGTGAGTGGGTAAAAATTTGTCAGATGGAGTATAATGTGGGAAAGTGTGAGGTCATGCACTTTGGCAGAAAAAAAATCAAAGAGCAAGTTATTATTGAAATGGAGAAAGATTACAAAGTGCTGCAGTACAGCGGGACCTGGGGGTTACTTGTACATGAAACACAAAAGGATAGTATGCAGGTACAGCAAGTGATCAGGAAGGGCCAATGGTATCTTGGCCTTTATTGCAAAGGGGAATGGAGTATAAAAGCAGGGAAGTCTTGCTCCAGTTATACAGGGTATTGGTGAGGCCACACCTGGAGTACTGCGTGCAGTTTTGGTTTCCGTATTTACGAAAGGATACACTTGCTTTGGAGGCAGTTCAGAGAAGGTTCACTCGGTTGATTCCGGGGATGAGGGGGTTGACTTATGAGGAAAGGTTGAGGAGGTTGGGCCTCTACTCATTGGAGTTCAGAAGAATGAGAGGTGATCTTATCGAAACGTATCAGATTATGAGGGGGCTTGACAAGGTGGATGCAGAGAGGATGTTTCCACTGATGGGGGAGACTAGAACTAGGGGGCTTGGTCTTAGAATAAGGGGCCGCCCATTTAAAACTGAGATGAGGAGGAATTTCTTCTCTCAGAGGGTTGTAAATCTGTGGAATTCTCTGCCCCAGAGAGCTGTGGAGGCCGGGACATTGAATATATTTAAGGTGGAGATAGACAGATTTTTGAGCGATAAGGGAGTGAAGGGTTATGGGGAGCGGGCGGGGAAGTGGAGCTGAGTCCATGATCGGATCAGCCATGATGGTATTAAATGGCAGAGCAGGCTCGAGGGGCCGAATGGCCCACTCTTGCTATTTCGAATGCAGCATATCGATGCATTTAAGGGGAAGCTGGATAAACACATGGGGGAGAGGAGATGGTGATTGGGGGAGGAGCCTGGTGTGGATCAGAAACCCCTGTACGGAGCTGTGGGACCCAATGGCCTGTGTCTGGGCCGTGTATTGGCTTGGAACAATAAACCAGTGGGATGATTGCTGTGCCTCAGGCTGAGTCTCCAAATGCTGCTGTCTCAATCTGTCCCCCACCACGGGATCCCCACTCAACAGAAAATAACGCCCCCTGCGTCATAATTACCTCCAGCAAAGACTTGACGGAGCGCAGGACAGCAGTGGGCTCAGACACATCCTGCAGGTGGGAACTGGTGTAGGCAAACCTGCAAACAGATCCACAGCACCATGGCCATATCGTCAGATTCCAATCTGTACATGGTCCCCCCATCCACACACTTACCATCTTCACAGTCATTGGCTCAGTGCTCAGGTAGAGTAAAGCTCCCTCTACACTGTCCCATCAAACACTCCCAGGGTAGGTACAGGGGGTTAGATACAGAGTAAAGCTCCCTCTACACTGTCCCATCAAACACTCCCAGGGCAGGTACAGGGGGTTAGATACAGAGTAAAGCTCCCTCTACACTGTCCCATCAAACACTCCCGGGGCAGGTACAGGGGGTTAGATACAGAGTAAAGCTCCCTCTACACTGTCCCATCAAACACTCCCAGGGCAGGTACAGGGGGTTAGATACAGAGTAAAGCTCCCTCTACACTGTCCCATCAAACACTCCCGGGGCAGGTACAGGGGGTTAGATACAGAGTAAAGCTCCCTCTACACTGTCCCATCAAACACTCCCAGGGCAGGTACAGGGGGTTAGATACAGAGTAAAGCTCCCTCTACACTGTCCCATCAAACACTCCCAGGGCAGGTACAGGGGTTAGATACAGAGTAAAGCTCCCTCTACACTGTCCCATCAAACACTCCCGGGGCAGGTACAGGGGGTTAGATACAGAGTAAAGCTCCCTCTACACTGTCCCATCAAACACTCCCAGGACAGGTACAGGGGGTTAGATACAGAGTAAAGCTCCCTCTACACTGTCCCATCAAACACTCCCAGGGCAGGTACAGGGGGTTAGATACAGAGTAAAGCTCCTTCTACACTGTCCCATCAAACACTCCCAGGGCAGGTACAGGGGGTTAGATACAGAGTAAAGCTCCCTCGACACTGTCCCATCAAACACTCCCAGGGCAGGTACAGCACAGGGTTAGATACAGAGTAAAGCTCCCTCTACACTTTCCCATCAAACACTCCCAGGGCAGGTACAGGGGGTTAGATACAGAGTAAAGCTCCCTCTACACTGTCCCATCAAACACTCCCAGGGCAGGTACAGGGGGTTAGATACAGAGTAAAGCTCCCTCTACACTGTCCCATCAAACACTCCCAGGGCAGGTACAGGGGGTTAGATACAGAGTAAAGCTCCCTCTACACTGTCCCATCAAACACTCCCAGGGCAGGTACCGCACGATGTTAGATGATGACCTATAGCTGAGGGGAGCTCCCCGGATTGGGCAGAAGCCGCTTTACCTCAGTGCCTCCATGTCCTTCACCACGTCCACCTTTGACGAGAGTTCCACAAGTTCCTCCTTGTTCTCCGCGGCGAGACTCTCCAACGCTGCGAGGATGTGGTTCGGTGGGTGAGTCGTGTTCAAACCCTGCACAGAGAGAGTCAGTGTGTGTGGGACCCGTACCTCAGTGAGAGTCAGTGTGTGAGGGACTGTACCCCAGTGAGAGTCAGTGTGTGTGGGACCCATACCCCAGTGAGAGTCAGTGTGTGTGGGACTGTACCCCAGTGAGAGTAAGTGTGTGTGGGACTGTACCCCAGTGATAGTCAGTGTGTGTGGGACCCATACCCCAGTGAGAGTCAGTGTGTGTGGGACCCGTACACCAGTGATAGTCAGTGTGTGTGGGACTGTACCCCAGTGAGAGTCAGTGTGTGTGGGACCCATACCCCAGTGAGAGTCAGTGTGTGTGGGACTGTACCCCAGTGAGAGTCAGTGTGTGTGGGACTGTACCCCAGTGAGAGTCAGTGTGTGTGGGACTGTACCCCAGTGATAGTCAGTGTGTGTGGGACTGTACCCCAGTGAGAGTCAGTGTGTGTGGGACCCATACCCCAGTGAGAGTCAGTGTGTGTGGGACTGTACCCCAGTGAGAGTCAGTGTGTGTGGGACTGTACCCCAGTGATAGTCAGTGTGTGTGGGACTGTACCCCAGTGAGAGTCAGTGAGTGTGGGACCTGTACCCCAGTGAGAGTCAGTGTGTGTGGGACCCGTACCCCAGTGAGAGTCAGTGTGTGTGGGACCTGTACCCCAGTGAGAGTCAGTGTGTGTGGGACCCGTACCCCAGTGAGAGTCAGTGTGTGTGGGACCCGTACCCCAGTGAGAGTCAGTGTGTGTGGGACTGTACCCCAGAGAGAGTCAGTGTGTGTGGGACTGTACCCCAGTGAGAGTCAGTGTGTGTGGGACCCGTACCCCAGTGAGAGTCAGTGTGTGTGGGACTGTACCCCAGTGAGAGTCAGTGTGTGTGGGACCCGTACCCCAGTGAGAGTCAGTGTGTGTGGGACCCGTACCCCAGTGAGAGTCAGTGTGTGTGGGACTGTACCCCAGTGAGAGTCAGTGTGTGTGGAACCCGTACCCCAGTGAGAGTCAGTGTGTGTGGGACTGTAACCCAGTGAGAGTCAGTGTGTGTGGGACCCGTACCCCAGTGAGAGTCAGTGTGTGTGGGACTGTACACCAGTGAGAGTCAGTGTGTGTGGGACCCGTACCCCAGTGAGAGTCAGTGTGTGTGGGACCCGTGCCCCAGTGAGAGTCAGTGTGTGTGGGACTGTACCCCAGTGAGAGTCAGTGTGTGTGGGACTGTACCCCAGTGAGAGTCAGTGTATGTGGGACTGTACCCCAGTGAGAGTCAGTGTGTGTGGGACCCGTACCCCAGTGAGAGTCAGTGTGTGTGGGACTGTACCCCAGTGAGAGTCAGTGTGTGTGGGACTGTACCCCAGTGAGAGTCAGTGTGTGTGGGACCCGTACCCCAGTGAGAGTCAGTGTGTGTGGGACACGTACCCCAGTGAGAGTCAGTGTGTGTGGGACCCGTACCCCAGTGAGAGTCAGTGTGTGTGGGACTGTACCCCAGTGAGAGTCAGTGTGTGTGGGTCCCGTACCACAGTGAGAGTCAGTGTGTGTGGGACCGTACCCGAGTGAGAGTCAGTGTGTGTGGGACCGTACCCCAGTGAGAGTCAGTGTGTGTGGCACCTGTACACCAGTGAGAGCCAGTGTGTGTGGGACCCTTACCCCAGTGAGAGTCAGTGTGTGTGGGACCTGTACCCCAGTGAGAGTCAGTGTGTGTGGGACCCGTACCCCAGTGAGAGTCAGTGTGTGTGGGACCCGTACCCCAGTGAGAGTCAGTGTGTGTGGGACCCGTACCCCAGTGAGAGTCAGTGTGTGTAGGACCTGTACCCCAGTGAGAGTCAGTGTGTGTGGGACTGTACCCCAGTGAGAGTCAGTGTGTGTGGGACTGTACCCCAGTGAGAGTCAGTGTGTGTGGGACCCGTACCCCAGTGAGAGTCAGTGTTTGTGGGACTGTACCCCAGTGAGAGTCAGTGTGTGTGGGACCCGTACCCCAGTGAGAGTCAGTGTGTGTGGGACTGTACCCCAGTGAGAGTCAGTGTGTGTGGGACCCGTACCCCAGTGAGAGTCAGTGTGTGTGGGACTGTACCCCAGTGAGAGTCAGTGTGTGTGGGACTGTACCCCAGTGAGAGTCAGTGTGTGTGGGACTGTACCCCAGTGAGAGTCAGTGTGTGTGGGACCCGTACCCCAGTGAGAGTCAGTGTGTGTGGGACTGTACCCCAGTGAGAGTCAGTGTGTGTGGGACCGTACCCTAGTGAGAGTCAGTGTTTGTGGGACCTGTACCCCAGTGAGAGTCAGTGTGTGTGGGACCCGTACCCGAGTGAGAGTCAGTGTGTGTGGGACCCTCACCCCAGTGAGAGTCAGTGTGTGTGGGACTGTACCCCAGTGAGAGTCAGTGTGTGTGGGACCCGTACCCCAGTGAGAGTCAGTGTGTGTGGGACTGTACCCCAGTGAGAGTCAGTGTGTGTGGGACTGTACCCCAGTGAGAGTCAGTGTGTGTGGGACCCGTACCCCAGTGAGAGTCAGTGTGTGTGGGACTGTACCCCAGTGAGAGTCAGTGTGTGTGGGACTGTACCCCAGTGAGAGTCAGTGTGTGTGGGACACGTACCTCTACCTGGCTCAGCCACTGCTGGTACATCACTCTCCTCAGGTCATGATTCCCATCTCTACGGAGAAAAGAAAAAAAAAAAACATTTTAGAAACAAAGCGCCAAATGAGGTTGAGCAAAGGTTAGAACATGATCAAATTACTCCTCGCCCCTCCCTATCTCTGTAATCTCCTCCAGCCCCTACACCACTCCCTATCTCTGTAATCTCCTCCAGCCCCTACACCCCTCCCTATCTCTGTAATCTCCTCCAGCCCCTACACCCCTCCCTATCTCTGTAACCCCCTCCAGCCCCTACACCCCTCCCTATCTCTGTAACCTCCTCCAGCCCCTACACTCCTCCCTATCTCTGTAACCTCCTCCAGCCCCTACACCCCTCCCTATCTCTGTAACCCCCTCCAGCCCCTACACCCCTCCCTATCTCTGTAACCTCCTCCAGCCCCTACACTCCTCCCTATCTCTGTAACCTCCTCCAGCCCCTACACCCCTCCCTATCTCTGTAACCTCCTCCAGCCCCTACACCCCTCCCTATCTCTGTAACCCCCTCCAGCCCCTACACCCTATCTCTGTAACCTCCTCCAGCCCCTACACCCCTCCCTATCTCTGTAATCTCCTCCAGCCCCTACACCCTATCTCTGTAACCTCCTCCAGCCCCTACACCCCTCCCTATCTCTGTAACCTCCTCCAGCCCCTACACAGCTCCTTATCTCTGTAACCTCCTCCAGCCCTACACCCCTCGCTATCTCTGTAACCTCCTCCAACCCTACACCCCTCCCTATCTCTGTAACCCTCTCCAGCCCCGACACCCCTCCCTATCTCTGTAACTCCCTCCGGACCCTACACCCCTCCCTATCTCTGTAATCTCCTCCAGCCCCTACACCCTATCTCTGTAACCTCCTCCAGCCCCGACACCCCTCCCTATCTCTGTAACCCCCTCCAGCCCTTACACCCCTCCCTATCTCTGTAACCCCCTCCAGCCTCTACACCCTCCCTATCTCTGCTTTCCTCCAATTCCGGCCTCTTGCTGATCCCCCGATTTCCATCGCTCCACCATCGGTGCGGGGCCCCAAGCTCTGGAATTCCTCCATTAACGGGCGGATGGTGACACGGGCTCCAAGAGCACCAGAGTTACTCACCCGTTCCTGTCCGTGGGTCTGTCCTGCTCATTGTACAACGACTTGAGGAATTGGAACCGTCCGAAGCATGCTCCCCGAACATCTTGCTGAGAGGGAGAGAGAGAGACGGAGAGAGAGAGATTTCGAGAGGGAGAGATTTCGAGAGGGAGAGATTTCGAGAGGGAGAGATTGCGAGAGGGAGAGATTGCGAGAGGGAGAGATTTCGAGAGGGAGAGATTTCGAGAGGGAGAGATTTCGAGAGGGAGAGATTGCGAGAGGGAGAGATTGCGAGAGGGAGAGATTGCGAGAGGGAGAGATTGCGAGAGGGAGAGAGAGATTTAGAGAGAGAGAGATTTGGAGAGAGAGAGATTTAGAGAGAGAGAGAGAGAGATTTAGAGAGAGAGAGAGAGAGAGAAATTTAGAGAGAGAGAGAGAAATTTAGAGAGATTTAGAGAGAGATTGAGAGTGATTTAGAGAGAGAGAGTGATTTAGAGAGAGAGAGTGATTTAGAGAGTGATTTAGAGAGAGAGAGAGATTTAGTACGAGAGAGATTTAGAGAGAGAAAGATTTAGAGAGAGAGATTTCGAGAGAGAGAGAGATTTCGAGAGAGAGAGAGATTTCGAGAGAGAGAGAGATTTCGAGAGAGAGAGATTTAGAGAGAGAGAGATTTAGAGAGAGAGAGAAATTTAGAGAGACTTAGAGAGAGAGAGGTTTAGAGAGAGAGAGATTTAGAGAGAGAGAGAGAGATTTAGAGAGAGAGATTTAGAGAGAGAGAGAGATTTAGAGAGACTTAGAGAGAGAGAGATTTAGAGAGAGAGAGATTTAGAGAGAGAGATTTAGAGAGAGAGAGATTTAGAGAGAGAGAGAGATTTAGAGAGACTTAGAGAGAGAGAGATTTAGAGAGAGAGAGATTTAGAGAGAGATTTAGAGAGAGAGATTTAGAGAGAGGGAGAGATTTAGAGAGAGATTTAGAGAGAGGGAGAGATTTAGAGAGAGATTTAGAGAGAGAGATTTAGAGAGAGAGAGAGATTTAGAGAGACTTAGAGAGAGAGATTTAGAGAGAGAGAGATTTAGAGAGAGAGATTTAGAGAGAGGGAGAGATTTAGAGAGAGATTTAGAGAGAGGGAGAGATTTAGAGAGAGATTTAGAGAGAGGGAGATTTAGAGAGAGAGAGAGATTTAGAGAGAGAGAGAGATTTAGAGAGAGAGAGAGATTTAGAGAGAGAGAGATTTAGAGAGAGAGAGAGATTTAGAGAGAGAGAGATTTAGAGAGAGATTTAGAGAGAGATTTAGAGAGAGAGAGATTTAGAGAGAGAGATTTAGAGAGAGAGATTTAGAGAGAGAGAGAGAGAGATTTAGAGAGAGAGAGAGAATTAGAGAGAGAGAGAGAGAGAGATTGAGAGAGAGAGCGATTTAGAGAGAGAGATTTCGAGAGAGAGAGAGATTTCGAGAGAGATATTTAGAGAGAGAGAGAGGGTTAGAGAGAGAGAGAGAGAGAGAGAGGTAGGGAGGGAGGGGGGAGAGAGGGAGGGAGGGGGGGGAGAGAGGGAGGGAGGGAGGAAGAGGAGAGAGGGAGGGAGGGAGGGAAGGAGAGAGAAGGAGAGGGGGAGAGAGAGGGAGAGGGGGAGAGAGAGGGAGAGGGGGAGAGAGAGGGAGAGGGGGAGAGAGAGGGAGGGGGCAAGAGAGGGAGGGGGCGAGAGAGAGGGAGGGGCAGAGAGAGAGGGAGGGGGAGAGAGAGAGAGGGAGGGGGAGAGAGAGAGGGAGGGGGGAGAGAGAGGGAGGGGAGAGAGAGAGGGAGGGGGGGAGAGAGAGGAAGGGGGAGGGGGGAGAGAGAGGAAGGGGGAGGGGGGGAGAGAGAGGAAGGGGGAGGGGGGGAGAGAGAGGAAGGGGGAGGGGGGGAGAGAGAGGAAGGGGGAGGGGGGGAGAGAGAGGAAGGGGGAGGGGATCAGAGAGAGGAAGGGGGAGGGGGTCAGAGAGAGGAAGGGGGAGGGGGGGAGAGAGAGGAAGGGGGAGGGGGGAGAGAGAGGAAGGGGGAGGGGGGGAGAGAGAGGAAGGGGGAGGGGGGGAGAGAGAGGAAGGGGGAGGGGGGAAGAGAGAGAGAGGAAGGGAGAGAGGAAGGGGGAGGGGGGGAGAGAGAGGAAGGGGGAGGGGGGGGAGAGAGAGGAAGGGGGAGGGGGGAGAGAGAGGAAGGGGGAGGGGGGGAGAGAGAGGAAGGGGGAGGGGGGGAGAGAGAGGAAGGGGGAGGGGGGGAGAGAGAGGAAGGGGGAGGGGGGGAGAGAGAGGAAGGGGGAGGGGGGGAGAGAGAGGAAGGGGGAGGGGGGGAGAGAGAGGAAGGGGGAGGGGGGGAGAGAGAGGAAGGGGGAGGGGGGGAGAGAGAGGAAGGGGGAGGGGGGGGGGAGAGAGAGGAAGGGGGAGGGGGGAGAGAGAGGAAGGAGGAGGGGGGAGAGAGAGAGGGAGGGGAAGGGGGGAGAGAAGAGAGGGAGGGGAAGGGGGGAGAGAGAGAGGGAGGGGGAGGGGGAGGGGGGGGAGAGAGAGGGAGGGGGAGGGGGGGAGAGAGAGAGGGAGGGGGAGGGGGGGAGAGAGAGGGAGGGGGAGGGGGGGAGGGGGAGGGGGGGAGAGAGAGAGAGAGGGAGAGGGAGAGACGGAGAGGGAGAGACGGAGAGGCAGAGACGGAGAGGGAGGGAGAGAGGGAGGGAGAGAGGGAGGGAGAGAGGGAGTGTTACAGTTTAGCAAGAGTCTGAAGGCACAATACATGCAGGAGTCCAGATTAAAACTCGAGCTTAACCCAACTGTCCAGGGTCCCTCCTCCAGCTCAGAAGCTCGTTTTAGAATATTCTCAAACACAGTGTTTATCATTTGATGCAGGGTTTCACCAATGAAGGGCA